>NW_019396083.1:387187-388010 GCF_000591075.1 Eurytemora carolleeae | reverse complement strand
GGAGATTATTATCTTGGCTGTAAAAAAAAAACATAGAAAAATATCTTGTGACACTTTCTCTTGGAAGGGGGGAAGCATTCAAATTTACGTTGATAACAATCCCTTTCCCTTAGATCAAACATTTGTCATGCACGCTACTCCTCAGTAGTACAGTCTACTACGTTATTAAAATTCATGAGTTTAAATCTACGATGTCTCTTCATGCTTCGTTTAGGTCACTTAGTCATGCTCCTCAGAACATATTGAAATACGCATTAAAACCGGGTTTTTGAAAAAGAAGATTAGATTTAAAATTCAAACTTTCTGTATTTAGCATTAAAAAAACGGTTATTGTTCTGCCTCCCTTGATTGCAGATTCCATCAATAAATTCAACACTTGTTGCGTAATTGACTGGTTTTTTAATCTAATGAAGATTGCATAAAGTATAGTTCTTTTTTAACAGAATGAAAAATTTATCGTTACCACAAAATATATATTATATTATTTTTTTCTCTATTGCTTAGGGTGTACTCTGACCACACTAATTAGAAATAAAGTGAATACTGAATACTTGTTTTTACTTTCTTTTGTGCAATGAGTTATATTTTATTTAAGCAGACAACTCTGAAAACAATTGTACAATTAATAATTTGAATGTTTTAAATTTGTCTAGAAACAATTAAATCAACTTTCAATCCCAAATTTAATCTATATGTGTTCAATAGACAAACCTACATATGCCCTGTTAGTCGGTTAGTTGGTTTATTTGTTTTATATCTTTCTCAAAGAGAATGTTTCTATCTATCTATCTATCTATCTATCTACATATATATATATATATAT
>NW_019396083.1:379196-386902 GCF_000591075.1 Eurytemora carolleeae | reverse complement strand
GGGGGGGAGGGGGTGGTACAGCATAGTTTCTTATTCTAAAAGGAAAACGAAATCTTATTAGAAAGAAGTTTTATCAAACAAGAAACTTTTGAGCAATGTTGAAAGTTTTGTTTAAGCAATTGCAAAGGCCATAGTAGTGCAAAGGGGAGAAATTTGTCGTCAAAATAAAGAGTAAATATTAATAGGGTTGACATGCAAAGGGTTAGGATAAACAGACATCCAATTTAATCAGAGGGAAGGTTTAGGTTATACTATATACATACAGGAGAAGGGGGTAGACATACAAGGGGGTGAGGGTAGACATGTAAGGGGATGGTTTTTAGACATTACGGGGAGGGTGAAGGGTAGACCTACACTGGGGTAAGTGTTAGACATACAAGGGGGTAAGGGGTAGACATACCAGGGGATGGAAGGTATATAGACATACAGGCGTTAGGTTAGACATACAAGGGGTTTAAAGTAGACAATGACGCAAAAGAGTATGGGGTAGACATACATACACGAGGTTAAAGGGAGACATAAAAGGTTAGTGTAGACTTACAAGGGTGTGGAGTAAAGACTTACCATAGGTTAGTGTAGACATACAAAGGTGTACTGTGTAGACATACCATAGGTTAGTGTAGAAATAGAAGGGTGTGGAGTGTAGACATACCAAAGGTTAATGTAGACATACAAAAGTGTATAGTTTAGACATACCATAGGTTAGTGTGGACATACAAGGGTGTGGAGTGTAGTCATACCAAAGGTAAGTGTAGACATACAAAAGTGTACAGTGTAGGCATACCATAGGTTAGTGTAGAAATAGAAGGGTGTGGAGTGTAGACATACCATAGGTTAAATTAGACATACAAAAGTGTACATTGTAGACATACCATAGGTTAGTGTAGAAATAGAAGGGTGTGGAGTGTAGACATACCATAGGTTAATGTAGACATACAAAAGTGTACATTGTAGACATACATTAGGTTAGTGTAGAAATAGAAGGGTGTGGAGTGTAGACATACATTAGGTTAATGTAGACATACAAAAGTGTACATTGTAGACATACCATAGGTTAGTGTAGAAATAGAAGGGTGTGGAGTGTAGACATACCAAAGGGCAATGTAGACATACAAAAGTGTATAGTTTAGACATAATTTAAACCCACTACTTTTATACAAAATTGTATATATATTAATTTTCGTATATATTTGACACAGTTTTATATCAATTTCTCGAGATAGGAGCATCAAATATAACTTTCATGGGTCGCGATCAAGAGCTAAAGTGATTAGCTTTCAGCCTATACCCCCTTTTATTTTTCCTTTACTGTCCCTTTAATATTAATCTTTACATACTGGTATCCTAGTATCCTGGTATCCTGGTATCCTGGTATCCTGGTATCCTGGTATCCTAGTATCCTGGTATCCCATGGTATCCTGGTACCATGGGATACCAGGATACCATACCTGGTATCCTGGTATTCTGGTACCCTGGTATCCTGGTATCCTAGTATCCTGGTATCCTAGTATCCTGGTATCCCATGGTATCCTGGTACCATGGTATCCTGAAATCCTGGTATCCTGGTATCCTGGTATCCTGGTATTCTGGTATCATGGTATCCTGGTATTTTGGTATCCTGGTATCCTGATAGTCTGGTATCCTGGTATTCTGGTACCCTGGTATCCTGGTACTCTGGTACCCTGGTATCCTGGTATCCTAGTATCCTGGTATCCTGGTATCATGGTATCCTGGTATTCTGGTATTCTGGTATCCTGGTATCCTGGTATCCTGGTATCCTGGTATCCAGGTATCCTGGTATCCTGGTATCCTGGTGTCCTGGTATTCTGGTATCCTGGTATCCTAATATCCTTGTATCCTTGTATCCTGGTATCATGGTATCATGGTATCATGGTATCCTGGTAAACTAGTATCCTGGTATCCTGGTATCCTGGTATCCTGGTATCCTGGTATTCTGTTATCCTGTTATCCTGGTATCCTGGTATCCTGGTATCCTAGTATTCTGGTATCCTGGTACCCTGGCATCCTGGTATCATGGTACCCTGGCATCCTGGTATCCTGGTATTCTGGTATCCTGGTATCCTGGTATCCTAGTATTCTGGTATCCTGGTATTACGGTATCCAGGCATTCTAGTATCCTGGTATACTAGTATCCTGGTATCCTGGTATCCTGTATCCTGGTATCCTGGTATCCTGGTATCCTAGTATCCTGTTATCCTAGTATCCTGGTATCCTAGTATCCTGGTATCCTAGTATACTGGTATTTTAGTATCCTGGTATCCTAGTATCCTAGTATCCTGGTATCCTAATATCCTGGTATCCTAGAATCCTAGTATCCTGGTATCCTGGTATCCTGGTATCCTGGTATCCTAGTATCCTGGTATCCTAGTATCCTAGTATCCTGGTATCCTGGTATCCTGGTATCCTGGTATCCTGGTATCCTAGTATCCTGGTATCCTAGTATCCTGGTATCCTGGTATCCTAGTATCCTGGTATCCTAGTATCCTGGTATCCTAATATCCTGGTATCCTAGTATCCTGGTATTCTGGTATCTGCACGTAATGGTATCCTGGTATCCACGTATCCTGGTATCCTGGTATCCTGGTATCCAGGCATTCTGGTATCCTGGTATCCTAGTATCCTGGTATTCTGGTATCTGCACGTAATGGTATCCTGGTATCCTGGTATCCACGTATCCTGGTATGTCTTTATAAAAATGTAAAACAGTATTCAAATTTCTATCCACAGATTCTCTAATCTTTACTTCTATCTATCTATCAACAAGTTATCTAATATAATATATATGTATCTTTCTTTCTTTCTATCCATCTATCTATCTACTATCTATATCTCGGTGTCAAGGTCGAGAAACTCTCTCAACAAACTCCCAGCAAAATAATACTGCTTATTACAGATTTCATCAAATTCGATTCTATCATTAGAATTGTTTTCAATTTAAGAAATGTAGTTGTTAATGCCTCCAATCTTCAAGGAAAACATCCTGATGTGAAAATATTGGGTTTTAATTCATAACTATGTTTATTCTCAATAGCTCTTATAAATGTGGAGATAGGGTAAAAACATCTCAGGTGTACACTTAAGAATGATATTTAAATGTTGAGTATAAATATTTAAATGTTTATATTGAGGATGTATGTGTTATTGTCAGCTTCAATAAACGCCTAATTATGCAACCAACCCCTATTATTATAAAAGATAACCATACGTATTGCGTAATCTAGTGCGTATATATGGGCGCCTCTTGCGTCAGCGCGCGTAAACGCTATAGTAGGGTCTGATGATGCGTAGTTTTCATTTTACTATCGTAATATATGAAATCCTTCAGAAGGACGAAAATCTGTAAAATCTTCAAATCCCGCAAATAATGATGATAATGATGATTATGACATATATCCATCAAGCATGAGACTTCAGAGACGACTGTACGGATTTTAATCAGTCCAGTTCTTCAAGTGCAAGGTGTAATAGATGCAAGATGGGGGGGATAGAGTTTGCACCGCAGGCTAGAAAGAAGGAGAAGGTGTAATTTATGCCATGTCACCAGTACAACTTTGTGACCTGGTGGCTCCTTTTGTTTTTAAATTTTACGGATGAAAAATACTAATTTATCCTGTTTAAGATTAGAAATTTAAATTTGTTTTGTTCTTCAAGAAGACTAGCTATGGTTGAAAACAGCACTTCAAGAAGACTAGCTATGGTTGAAAACAGCACTTCAAGAAGACTAACTACGGTTGAATGGCAATACATTTTGTACGAATGCAAAATATATTCAAAATTTTAATGTGCATATTTAAACTTGCATTTATCATTTTAGTTTCATTGCACAATAATGTCCAATTTCGGAATTTCGAAAGTTGAATATCGAATTGCTCCGAAAAAAAGAATTGAAAAAAAATATACACTTCGATTTGTTGGAAGGGGGGGGGGGATAAAGGACATCACTGCTATTAATCAGTTAAATAAACACTTTTATCCTTGGTGGTAATTGGTAATCTTCTGTACATCATTCGCTTTTGTAACAGTATCTAAAGAGACTGTACACCTTTTTTTCAAGGGACTGACCGGCAATGTATGGTTGTTGAACTGAATATGTAGTATTGTGGACAATTTTTTAGAATATACATTTGAGACATACAAAACGTTTCTACGGCGTATATTTAATGAGTTTGAGAGAAAAGTCGACTTTCAAACCATGAATTTGGATGGGTATGTTTTCAGAATCATTTTTTTAATTATTATATAACGACGACAAAAAATGTGAGAAAAAAAAATCTAGAGTTAACTAATTAGTTGTTTAGGAACAGGTTGAGAAAATAAAAATTGACTCTTATCATCAAAAATAAGTAATCTTATTCAATTATTAGTTTCTGTAATCTCTCAATATAAACAAAGATTTTCTGCAGATTTTCTGGAATTTTTATTTAAAAGACGAAATTTGAGAAATTTTAAGAAATCTGCGAACAAATTTATAGAAAATAAGAAATTCAATATATTAATGGAAACGAAATAATTGATTCTAACATTGATCTATTAACATATTTCTTTTGATAAATATGTTACTAAACATCAAATTAGTTTACCGTATAATTTTTACTTTTTTGTCGTCATTATTTAATAATTTTAAAAAACCCTATTCTGATAATGAACCCACCCAAATTCGTAATTTTGAACGTCGACTTTGCACTCAAACTGATTAATTTCACATATTGGACACATAAATAATAATAATAATAATAAATCCAAAAACATTTCTCTACAATACTGCATACTCAGTTCAACCACCATACATTGCGGCTCACTCCCTTTAAGTAATTTTCCTTTTATAAAGTAGTTAGTTCGATTCACACGGTATTCCTAGCAACAGATCTTTGCCCATAAAGGATGAAGGATGTATCTTTCTTTTTCTTTCGTCAAAAATTAATATTTTAACGCGCTTTGAGAAAGAAAAATTCTTCCAAATTATATTTTATATGAAGGTTTAAAGGGTACCGTTGTGAATGGTACATAAAAAAATGGAGTGTCACTTGAAAGTATAAAGGTGAAACAATATTTGTATTAAATTCAAATGATTGTTCACCTTGTTTTTTTAAATCAATGAAGTTTAAATTACTAAACACCCAGGAGAACAGATGTTAGTTAAACCCCTAGGTTTAAAGCTGTGCAGTGCAGTGTGGAGAAATCTTAAATTCTTGGCTTCGCTTTACACCGATATCCTTTAGTTTTGTTTTTTATTTCAACATATATTTAAAACATGGTACACAATACACAACATCCAGACTCTCAAATTTTTAAAACTGGGTCGAGCTTTTAATTTTACTTCGTAAACTCATTTACACTTTTTTGTGGTCCTAGACATGTTTATTTTAAACTTTAGATAGAGGTTGGTTACTTTCAGCTGCATTTGAAAAAACTTTAAAATTCATCAAAACGTAGTTTCTTATTTATTTGAAATAGAAAAGATGAAAATTAGCTCACTGACTTATAATAATATTATGAATTAAATCTATTGAAAATAGAATGTAAAATTGCATCCCCCATTCAGAAATCTTACACTTCTAGAAGAAAAAAAATTTGGAAAATATCGTCGTTTTGTTAAAAATTTGGAAAATTCTGTAATTCTGACAACATTTTTCGTTGTTTCGGCCGCATAAATCATCAAAAAATCTTTATTAAGCGACCTGAATTGAAAATCATTAAATCTTCCCAATATTTTTATAAAAGTACATTACAGTTCCCTTGATATGAAAGTTTTGAAGTTAACAATTGTTAAAAAAAAAGTTATTTGTGTAGGATTTTCAAATGGGCCTCAACCTTTTTTTACCAAAGTTCTGGATAGATAGATAGATAGAAAAGCCGGTTTTACATCGACTTTATCTATAAATATGTAAATACATTTAAACATTTTTATTGTAAATAAATCTTTAATTATCTAAATAGTTCAAATAAAAGACAATTTTAACTCCTAAATATATCATTGTAATAAGTGTAATAATGGATACCCACAAGGAATTCAACTTTGATGACAACATAAAACTCTTTAAATATATGAAAAATAGTCTTTGAAGATTAAACCAAATTAAAAAATAGCAAGTTTACAGATGCAAGAAAACATTTATAGACGAAAGAATGTAAATTCTTTACAGTCGTCTTCGTATTCTTTTGCTTTGTGAGTACCCCTGTTTTAGAGGGTTTGTCTTACACGTAGAGAACCAATAACATTAAACATAGTTGCGACTATTTATTAGATAGATAGATAGATAGATAGATAGATAGTTAGATAGTTAGATAGATAGATAGATAGATAGATAGATAGATAGATAGATATGTATATAGATAGATTGATAGGTCTATAGATAGATTGATAGATCTATATATAGATAAATAGATAGATAGATAGATAGGTCTATAGATAGATTGATAGGTCTATAGAAAGATATGTAGATCTTTATAGATATATAGATAGATAGATACCTTAAATCAGACAGATGGACGGCATACTCAGCAACTCAGCTACTTAGTGAGCCATTTAATACCTGATAGATCGATTGTTAGTTGTTTAGGCGCCAGGCGCCCTGTATTGGTGAGCTAAGCGCCGGCGCTCCTTGTCCGACTGGTCAATCGTTTCGAAACCTGCAAGTGAAACGGAGAGTGATAACCTTGAATTAGTGGGATCTAGGATGTGGAGGGCTCCGCTTCTTCTCAGCCTCGTTTCTTTCTCCGCCTCGCAACAGATATTCAGAGGAAATCCAAGATCATTTCAGGTTGGTTTTTAAAGTCGGCCATTTTGTTTGCCTTGTGGCCTTTTTTTGCAAGTCAGCCATTTTGTTTGCAAGCCAGCCATTTTGTTTACCAGTCAGCCATTTTATTTAACTGTCAGCCATGCCCATTTAGTTTGAAAATCGGTCAATTTTTTTTAAGTAGTATGCCATTTTGTTTACCTGGCAGCCATTTTGTTTACAGTCAGCCATTTTGTTTACAAGGCAGCCATTTTGTTTACAAAGCCGCCATTTTATTTTACAGTCATCCGTTTTGAAAGTAGCTTTTAGCCATCCTGTTTTAGCCATTTGTTAACCAGTCAGTCGTTTTCTTTATCAGCCAGCCATTTTGTTAGGACATATATGCAGTCTAATGGGTTTCTTAAATACTAAATTTCTCGACAAAATTCCTTCGTATTTCTGACTGTTTACCATGGGTGAATTTTTTAAGATTTTGTAGCCATTTTTTTATCAGCCAGCATGTTAGCATATATATGCAGTCTAATGGGTTTCTTAAATACTAAATTTCTCGACAAAATTCCTTTGTATTTCTGGCTGTTTACCATGGGTGAATTTTGATTCCGGTTGTAACCTGTTAAATTGTTTTCCTTCAGTTTTCAATTTACGGCATTAAATAATATTTATAATTGTAAAATCACCCGCCAGGGTTTATCAATTTTATAAACCATACTTTATGCTGACGACATTTTTTTCATTAAAACGTGAAAACAGTTTTTTTGTCCATCAATAAGATGTTTGTTTAAGTTTGTACCCTTGTCAATCAAAGCTTAAAATTTTCCAAAAATATAAATGTATGAAATAAATAGTTGATAAAAATGATAAAGCAATTCAAAATTTTAGATTTAAATTGATAAAGTCAACATTGTAATATTTTTTAGCACAATAGCTTTTAGAGAGGGGGGGGGGGGA
>NW_019396083.1:376056-379023 GCF_000591075.1 Eurytemora carolleeae | reverse complement strand
GGGGGGCGGGGGGACATTCGCCCCCCTGAATTTTGAATTTTTTGTTCCTATTTTCAGAATATCTTCTCAATAGCATGCTTAAGGGAAAGAAACCCTAATGCAAACCAGGAAAAATATCTGTCTTAATAAACTATAATGTGTGAAAAGTTAAAAATCTAGTTTTTTAGTCTTTAGTCATTAATTTTGACTCTTTTTAAGTCAAAAAAAAATTTCTCCTGCGCCGCGATTTTTTGTTCCTAATTATGAATTTTTTTGTTCCTAAAAAATCTTGTCCCCCCCCCCCTCACTTAAATCCTGTATCCGCCCCTGTGTAAAGACTAAACAACTGGAAATGATCAAATTTCAGCTAGATAACTATTTTGTAAAATATCATAGAGAATAATTTCGTTGTCTTTAAAAAAGAAAGCTAAAAAGCTATATCTAAGAAAAAAAAAAGAAAAAACCCGAGAAAAAGTTGAAAAGTACATTTACATACCTCGATTATAAAATTCCTTTAGTCCTGGCATTTCCAAAATGTGGTCTGCCTATTTTGTTCTTTCAATATTGCCCAGAGTATGAAAAATTTTGTTCATATTTCAACAATTTTGGTTTTATTTAACAAAATTGATATATGAACAAAATTCTTAATATCTCCGGTAATATTGAGAGCACAAAATAGGCAGACCACATTTTGGAAATGCCAGGGCTAGGAGAATTGTCTGGTAATCTTTTTAAGAATCATAAATGTTAAAGTAGATTGACGACTGATGTCACAAATAAACTCAAAGACGACTTTCAATTCGTACCTGAACGTGTGTGAGGGCCGAGGGGGGGTTTCAGAAGTGTACACATCTTTTGTACTGCAGTGTACTGTCTCTGGGCGGTAATGTAAACACAAAACGGATGTCAAAGCCTGACATGGGATCCATCTTTCACATAAATAAAATCAATGAAATATTCTGGTCATAGGAAACTATTATGTGAATTATCAAAATTATCAAAATGTAATGCTTTTAACCTCCTCGGATACCAAACGAACACCGATGCATCTATTTTTGTTTACAAATTCCACCCAAAGAGGACTGGTTTCAATATGTACGCACGCAGAGTATACCGCAATTAACTTTCCTTGCATTACACCCTTGGTATATATATATATAGTATATATATGACGGTTACTAACTGCCTGGATTTACTTGAAATTGTTTGTACGAAGGCTGCAGGTTTAAAATCAAGGCCGAAATGTATTTCTCTTGTTATAGATGATCAAATAATTATATAATTCCACGATTTATTTGGCACCAATATCAAATCACAAGGGCCCAAAAGTACGTAAAGTGGGTGTTCAGATACAGATACATTACCATTATTATAAGAAATATATTTTACAAATATATAACACGGATTTCGAAATGTATATCTTATTCACTATTGATTTTACAAAAAAAAAATAATTAAATTACTTTTTTATCTTTTTAAGTTCCTATAAGATTGGGACTCTCCATGGCTATCGTTTTTTTTCAAAACTACAGGGTGTCCCAATAAACTTGGGAATTCAGTGACGAATTCAATATATCTCTTTTTAAATAATTCTTTGATTTAGTATAGTGATACCTTCTGAGAAAGCTGTAATCCGTAAGATTTTTGTCTGCTATGTTCACATTTTGTTTTTTTTATGTTTTGACTGCATACGGTTGTAATTAGTAAAACAAGAAAATTGCAGTATACAAACAGAGTAAACTTGTCCGTCTTCACTGTTCATCTTGCGGAGACATTATAGACAAATCTTTTGAAGTCTTTTATCCTTTACATAAAATAAACTCTAGCAGACATAATGATATTATGGCTTTTGAAAACAGGTATTACAATGCTAATTCATAACAAAGACGATATCGAATTCCTCACTGAGTTCCCATGTTTTTTTTGGGACACCCTTTAGATAAAATCTACAATACATTCATTTAAAATTTAAAGTTTTGATGAAAAGTGCGTGCATGGCTCAAATCACTAATTAGAAAGAAATCTTATGCAAAACTTTAAACATAAATTGGCACATTAAATTGCAAATTAAAGCTCTGCAAATTAGTCACATTGTATGTACTGAATAATTTCATGCAAAATATTTATAAGGATTGCATATTTTTGCATGACGTATATAATTGAGAGTTTTAGTGGATAAGGCCAACGGCATGATTTTACAATATATAGTACACAGATACTACAGGGTGTCCCAAAAAACATGGGAATTCAGTGACAAATAGTATATCGTCTTTGCTATGAATTAGCATTGTAATACCTAATTTCAAAAGCCATAATATTATTATGTCTGCTAGAGTTTATATGAAAAGGGTAAAAGACTGTAAAAATGTGTCTATAATGTCTCTGCAAGATGAACAGTGAAGACGGACAAGTTTTCTCTGTTTGTATACTGCAATTTTCTTGTTTTACTAAGTACAACCGTATGCAGTCAAAACATAAACAAACAAAATGTAAACATACAGAGCGTCCCATATCATATTAGATTATCTCCAATCTTTAACGCCAAAATACGCACATAATACTCAAAAAATCTAGCATTTTCTGCAAAAAAAAATTTCTATTAGCCTAAATAAATTTTTGTAAATGATTCATTCTTCTTAAATTTTCTGATTTATCCCACAAATTGTAATTTAGACCCATTGACGCGGTCTAATTTGATGTGGGACACCCAGTAGCAGACGAAACTCTTACAGATTAAAACTTTCTCAGAGCCCGAAATTTAAAAGAGTATCGTTGAACGAAACTCCCGAGTTTCCTTTTTGGGGTCTTGGCAATTGTGTAAATTTTGATTTAAGAAATTTTAAAAAATGAAGAATATGAAGAAACTTAATAAAATAATATTTCACAACAAAAATATTGATATCCACAAAACTGCCTAACCCCATTCTTGAAACCCGGGTTTCAAAACTGGTTTTCATAACGATACCCTGTCTTAAGTTTTGGGCTCAG
>NW_019396083.1:360307-376039 GCF_000591075.1 Eurytemora carolleeae | reverse complement strand
GTTGGGGTATAGGTCGGGGGGGTATATTAGTAATGAAAGTATATGTCAGACATAGGATGCCGCAAGCAAATCCAAAATTTAAAATTTTTGAATATTTTAGATATTTCTCCGACTGGTCAGATCCAGGGTTGGATGGTTTGGGAGATTGGGGGAGACGGAAAATTCTTCCTAAAACACAAGGAACAGATAACAGTGATACCAGACGAGAAAGACAAGATCACCTCAGAACAGTTCCAATAGCTCAAGATAAGCTTATAACAGCTCCAATAGCTCAAGATGAGTTTAGAACAGCTCCAATCGCTCAAGATCAGCTCAAAACAGCTCCAACAGGTCAAGATGAGTTTAGAACAGCTCCAGTCGCACAAGGACAGCTCCGAAAACCGTCCGAAGATCGCAGAAAATTATTCGGTGGAAGACGAAGGGAAGGAGGAGGAGAAGCAGGGAGTGGGGGTGTCCCAAGGGGTGCTCCTAGGGCCGACCAAGGGGCCAGGGCTATAAATAAAGAACTAGTGGGGGAACGAAGATCCCAGCAGAACTATTTTAGGTAAAATATATAATTTTGATATTAATTGTTCTTTTAACCGTTTGAAATATAAAAATATAAAAAAATCAGATTATGTGTCAAGAACTCACTTAATTAATTTTTAATTGGTGTTTCTCTTCGAAATTAAATTGCGCATTTCTGCTGCAGGAACAGGAAAACATATAGAAATTATCAGAATTAAAGACTTTTAATCATAAAAAAAACGATATTATCTTTCATATCTTCAGATAATGGTTTCAAGAGTATTTGCATACATGGTTACTTAAAATTCGCTTACATTCCCTTAAAGAAACTAATTTCTTACCGCAAAATCTGATTTTTTAATCCCTATATCTGCGCAACCCGATATCGTAGACTTGTGATACTTATGTCAGATCAAACACTTTAAATTAATTTAAAATATCTCAGATTTACACTAGATCGTTTTCTTTAATTAATTTAATTAGTCTATGCTAAGTTTAAAGTTACATTTTGTACATTTTTTCAATGATTTGACACAAACTACAGAAGTATGTTTTTCATTTACATCTCGTAGCTTATGAAGGCAGATTGCTTTGTGTGGTATGTTTATTGATTAAAATGGCATTGGATTTAGGCTTAAACCTAGTAATAAGCATCATCTGGCTCCGCTCGATGTCAATTCCGCACAATATAAAACTAAGTGAGGAAAAGACAGAGATAACATATGACAAAGTTTGGACATTTTCAGTGTCCATAACTTTTCTTTTAGCTACAGGGTGTCCCACGAAACATGAATGCTGGTGAATAGTTTAAAATGTCTTCTTCCATAATTACTTAAGTTGTTTGATATTAAAAAGAATGATAAAGTTTATTGTATGCCAATTATATTAGAGTAAAATTGATTTCAAAGTAATATATATTTGAGAAAAAGATGTTTTTAACGAAATAACCTGCAAAAAGTCTTTAATGTCCAATATAATAAATAGAAGAAGACATTCAAAACTTTTTAACAACTGTCAAGTTTCGTGGGACACCCTGTAGTTGAGCATGTGTGAGGCTAAGTCAAGTTTACAACAGTTTTACTACATATACGTTCAATTCAAACCTTATAATTATTGTACAAATCTAGCGTGGTCAAACAAATTTTATGATATGATGTAAAATGTAAAATGAAAAAAAAGATAAAGATATATAATTACAAAGATGGCAAATCAATGAAAAATTAATAAATACTAGAAATTATGTAATGTCAGATGTTTCTGAATTACTAGAGTTATTTACTTCATGTTTTCCCACGGCGTTGCGTAACACAAAGTATTATTTCAGAGAAAATCAGGCGAGTGGTGCACTATATGAAGACGACATTTATGAACATGCGGGAAGTAGGAGACAAGAAATCCGAGAGTATAGACCAAGAAGGATTAAAACTGGAGGAAAGGATTTGTTAAAATGGATTGGCTTGTTCAAATTATCAACTACTTTTGGATTTAAAGTCTTTAAATTGGGTATTTATTAATTTGCAAAAATATTACCAAGTTTACAGTTGCAGGGACTTTCAGTAAACAGGCAGAGATTCCATAACAGTCCTCACTGAAGTCTAATCCAATTTGGGTAAACACAGTTATAAATTGTACAGCAAACTATTTTTCAAACAAACCCTTTGACCAGAAATCAAATCTCAAGGGGGTGGGAGACCTTTCGTGAATAGAAGACCTTCTATAGAAGAATTCAAGGAAAAGTATGAAAACTGTTTAAGATAAAAGTTTAAGATAATAATGCTTAAGAATTAGCTACTGAAAACTTGTTTAAACTTCTAAAAATGTTTTATATACTCCCCATAGAGGGTAATGTTTTAATTTTTGGAGAAATTTTTTTTTTAATCGTATGAAGAGAGGTCAAAATTCAACGCAAATTCCAGTAAAACAATATTTCATATAATTTATCACTAGGCGCCACAAAGACAAGAAACCTTGAGACCATCAGCTCCGAACAATATAAGAATAAAACAGCAGCAGGAGGTCTGGCCAGACATTACTCCGAGACAGATTCAAACAACCAAGAATGATGAGAGTACTAGTATACGGTTCTATGAACCTGAGGATTTCTCAATGCAACCGCCAACAACAACAAATAGTGCTGGAAGACGTAAACAAATATTCTCTGAAGATCATCCTGGTTCCTTGAGTTTTGGTATTTTTAATAGCCCCGCCTCCTCCACAACTAAGAATGCCGAGGAAGTTAGATCCCAGACCGAGTCCTGGTTTCAAACAGATGTTATCAATAATGACCAATCCAAGGCTGAGGAGAATAGCAGGGTTAACCTCAATACAGATAATGAAAATATAAGATGGGGGAGTGTACATAGTTCTACGCAAAAACCAGTTTTAAGTGAAGAAACAGTTGAAGAGAGAGAGGAACAACAAAGAATTAAGATAAAACCTAAACGTTGGAATTCAGATTTTGAACACTTTAAGCAGCAGTCAGGCCTAGAGGAAGAAATATCTCAATCTAAGAAATATTCAATGAATTATGACAGATTAGGTCAAGCTAATCAAAGATCAGAAATGAAAGAAGAAGAAAATAAAGAACCAAGTTTACCTACTGTAAGGTTTAACAGAAAGCCCATAGGAGTACGAAGAAAAGAGATGAGGGATAGAGAACTCCCAAGGGAAAGAACAGAAGAAAACAAGTTTAACGATTTCAAAGATATTGATAACAATCTTAACAAGGAAACACCAAATTTAGGTGATAAGCATACACCCAATCCTGACTACTTCAACAGAAATTCTGCCGAAAGAAATTTTGATAGAGAGCTGTTCAATAAACATAGAAAAGATGCTTTGGACCTACAAACATCAACTACAGCTCCAAATTATGACAATCAGGATCGTAGGAAAACAAAAGTTATGATGAGACGTCCCAACTCAGAAATTAGGTCAAAAATTACCGGGAAGTCTATGGAAAGCATTGCAGGTGATATGATTGATGAATTCCCAGAAATAGACTTGGACAAAGGTTTAAATATCGACGCAAAGTTAGATGATATGGCCATGGAGGAGGAACCCAAAATGTTTGATGTCAACCAGTACAACAGAGATTCAGATGATCAAAGTTTTACGAGTAAACAACTTCCTCCTCGTATCAATTATGATGATCAAGATCGAAGGAGAACCAAGATAATCAGCAAACGTCCAAACTTTGATATTCAGACACCATTTATTAAAGCCATGGAAAATATAAAGATAAACCTGTTTAATGATCCCACCACAGCCCCACAATTTGAATCAATCATCCCAAATGAGAAGCCTGAATTTGATGAGAAAAGTAAAGAAGGGTTGGGATTTTTTGGACCCTTTTTTGATTTAGATTTTCCAAGTGAGGATGACGTTGTTCCTTTTGAAAACATTGTAGAAAAGGGGAAAACTGAGGAGCAAACTTCAACATCTTCTTCAATGCCAAGTATTTTTCTTCCAACTGTGAACCCTGAACCCTTTTCAAGCGAGGAACCTAAAGTAGAGTTCAATGATTTTATTTCCAGTATTCCTGAGTTTGAGGATGATGCTCCCTTAACCATAATTCCAATGGGCGAAGATCTACCCAAATCTGTAATGGAAACTGATCCAGAAGTATCTGCTACGATATCCTACAATGATAAAGAACTTAGTTCTGAAGAATCTGGCATCATGAAAGAGAGTACTAGGATTTCCACCAGTTTGCCATCAGATGATGCTATGCCCTTGGATGTTGTTTTTTCAACCAGCGAACTTCCACAAGCAGAGGATATAAGTAATATACTGGAAGAAAATGAATATTCCAAGACACACATCAGACTTCAGAAAACCAAGGCAAGAGAAACGGTTAAAACTTTGGAAACGATTGTTAAACCAACAGTTCCCTCAACTGCTACTTCAATATCTGATGTGCAGGAAGAAAATAGATACTCCCTAACACATATCAGTAAATTGAAAACCAAGAAAAATTCTGGGGCACCAAGAGATTACTCCAAAGTACAGGTCAAAGATATTTTAAAAAAGATGCCTGTATCAAAGTTGACCCCATTACTTAGGAGTGGAGGGTTTCAAGTGTCTGATCTATTTAAAAAAGTTCCAGAAGCTTTGGATTTAGTTTTCAAAGCAATGGGAGATGACAGCTTTCTGGAGGAACAGTTGTCTGATAATGGAAAAGGTGATGAAGATGATGAAGAAATGAAAATGGCAGAATCAGAATCTCAGAAAGAGGAATCTCTTGAAGCTGATGAAACAGATTCTGAGAATAAGTTAAAAATGCCCTGGCCATCAAGACCAAAGATGGAGAGAAAATCAAACTCAAGGTCTTATCAATCATCTAGAGAAGAGGATAATGCAAATGAAGTCAACAACACAGAGAAAAGGGATGATGAGGATCTACGGAAAGAAGCTCAAAGTATGGATGTGAAATCATTGATGAAGAAAATTAGTCCAATGAGTCTAAGTGAGGTTTTGCAAATTGTAGGATTTTCTCTTCCAGATGTTATGGGAGGAGACAAAAATGCAATCTATGCAGTTTTAAAGTATCATAAAAATAAAAACAGCCCAAAATTGGAAACCAAATCAGAAACAGAACCAGAGGATGATTCAGAACCTGAATATAACAATGAAAGGAAATGGAGGCCAAACTCATCAAAAGAGGATGCTGAAATATCCAGCTCTACAGCAGCAACTACAACTACTAAAGAATCAAGTAATCCTAAACGAAAAACAAGTGCCATAGATTTGTTTGCAAAATTTAAAAAGAAGTTTAGAACTGTGACAACCACAGCTAAAAGTACAACCCTGGCCCAAAATATGGTAACCTCAGCCAATAGAAGGTTTGGAGAAAGAACAACTCGCCGTAGATACAGTTCTGAATCTGCCCCTGAAAAAGAGGATAAAATTTTAGATGAGAAGATTTTAGATTTGGAAAAACTCTCTGAAACAAAAGAAGAGAAAGTTGAGGAAGAAAAAAAATCTTTTGATAAAAATGAGTTTAAAGATTATTATGAAGATTCAATTGCAGAAAAGCAGGATGAAAATGAAGAAATGGTTGCAGTTACTTCCCCAAATGATGATATGATGAATTATACACTTGGCAATCTAAACATGACTGTTGACGACTTTAAGGAGAGAAAAGATGATTTGACTGTACCAGATCTTAGCCAAATCTTTGACACAATCACAAGAAAATCAGACTCAGAGCCGGATATTATCTATGGAGCTAAGACACCAGAGAAAGACAAAGAAGTCCAAAAGAAAGAGCGGCCAAAATATATTCAAATGGATTTTGGTAAAGGTGGATATAGAGGCGGATACAGCAATCCATTTAACACTAGTTTAAGTGGAAACTGGGGATCTGGAAGCTCAGGTTTAGTCACCAATAGACGTACTTCAACCACAACAAGAAGTCCAATAACCTATTTTGACATCAACGGTGATCTTGTTGAAGATAACCTTGACATAAACAGTCTAAGTGAAAACTCCCTGCTAGGGGATTATGAAGTTATGGATTATCTTGATCAATATATTGATGAGAGCGTTGAAGATGTACCTGAAGGTATAAAGAGTGCACTGATTGCAAGTTCTGTGGTGGGTGGCCTAGCCGTAATCCTCTTTCTGACAATTTTCATGCTCTGCTTGTGGAAGCAGATGAAGAGTAAGCTGAGGATGTCAGGAGACTACCCAGAGGAGAAAAGAGGAGTTCTCTCTTGGCTCTTCTGTGCTAGGAAGGAGACTGAGGAGAAAGAGCAGAGTGGGTATTTTAACAAGGTATCAACAAGCGTGGAGCATTCAGAACCAAACTATAGCACCACAAGTTCTGAAGAGTACTGATTTTACTACCAAGAAGAAAATTGAAGACTGCTTATTTTCAATGAAAATTCTTCAAAAGTCGATCTAGGGTTTGTAGATATTTCCTAACATCTGAGCTAGCTAAAGCTTAAAGACAATTTCTGTTGAAAAATCATGTCAAATTATCTACTAAAAAAACATTGTACTTTAGGAAATTAATTTTATTATTTTATGTTTTGTACTCTTTTTCTTCCGGAAATTGTGTGGGGGTTGTGCAATATTTAAAGAATCTCTGTGATTTAGTGAATCAAAGACACTGGTAGAAATGTGCAATATAAATTATATTTGTGTTAACTATGTGCAATATCAATATTTATAATGTTCCATTATGATAAAAAGGGACAACGCCTACAGTTCTAAAATGTATATAAAAAACGTTTTTTTGACAAAGAAACTGAACATATGCCTCAAACTCCAATTCTCTAATACCATCTTTGCAACCTGACGGTGTAAACCTTTAATAACTCAAACTTTTAAAATTAGATCTGGTAGAATTCATATAGTTTGAAATATCAACAGTATTAGACATCAGGTTTCAAAGATATAAAAATTGGAAAATTTGAGTGCAATGCAAGTGATCAGTTCTGTAATGTTTGAAATATATCTTGGATTATTTTACTCTCACGGAAAATTAACTAATTTGTAAATATTTTAAATATCGTAAATAAATTATAATTTGGATAAGTTTTCATCTCTTATGAAGGCAAACAGTCAGTGTACCGAAAGAATATTGTGTTAAAAATATGATAAACACGGATCATGTAGATAAATAATAAACATTGTATAAACTTTTAAAAGCTTGATAACATTCTTGATACAATTGATGAAAAGGTTTTACGCATGCCATAAACCTGAGCTGAAAACTTGACAATTTGATATCCTGAATCCCGATTGGTTAATTAATCTGGAGATTAATAACAAGAGGAGAACAAGCATTATTTAATCTGGAGATTAAGAATAAGAGTGAGTTAAGCATTAATCCCGATATCCACCATTCAAAAGTTCCCAGCTCTGAACATGTTTCCTGTCAACTTCAAGAAAAATTGTATGTATCAAAATTGCTTTGAGATATTGTTTTTAGTCCAGTTGCGTTTCTTCAAACAAAAGTAAATTGTATGTTTTCGACGCGATCATCACTTCTTTAATTGTATATAGAGATATTGAAAAGAGCAAATTTAAAATTTTCTTTTCTTCTATACTTGGGAGTACAATCAAAACCAGTAATATCTCCATCTGTCTAGTTTATTGTACAATGTTGTTCTAAAAATATTTTAGTAAAACTTTGTCTAGTTTCTCAAAATTGAAAAAAACGTTATTTTTAAGTGCATTGAGTAGTTCAATATAAAGAACAAATTGATAGGGTTTTTACATGTGCAAGCTTGCGTGTTATATAAAACTTTTGAAATCCGTTGCAGTCTGTTAATCTTAAATACTCTCTAACAAATATTGGACGGAAAGAAACATGAATTCATCATTAACTTGTAAAAAATTGTTTTGTAACTCCACTACTCAAAATTAGTCAACATTCCTTTAAGATGCGTGAGAAATTTCTACAAACATGGAAAAAGAAATCCGGGTAGAATATTTTTGATTTATTTTTATTTCATCCGAAATACAAAAATGTACAAGACTGACAAGTTAGTGAACTATTTACAGTGTATAATGTATTGTTTAAAACCATAATTTCTTAAAATCTCTTTTCACATCATTATAAATTTAAATGTTTAATTGTTCAATTATTTTAGATTCAGACTATCAGACACATCCCCTCTTTTTTGTAATATTACTTATTTTTAATTGTAATTTTTTATTTTATCTTTTCAAATATTTTACTCCAAAAATGAAATTTATTTGGTAATTATAGTGGGAAGGATTAAAGCCAAAGATAATCAAAAACAATATTTCTAAAAATCTTTAATTTATTGGACCGACGACTCAGTTTCAAGTGACCTTCCAAAAAAAGAGTGGTTTGTCCGATCTTGCATTTTCAAAAAGTTTTCTCTTGCCTTTGCAACATAATCCGAGAGAAATTTTTATGGAGAAACTACGATTTAAAAAAAATAGCAATAAGAACCATTTGTTTATAGTAGGACAAAAAGAACCGGTTTGAATAGAATTTACAGCACACTATTTTGATATTTTTTAATTTTTCATCGTGGCAGGTTTCTTCTTTTTGTCTCTTGTTCCTTTGCTTCATTTGCCTTTCTCACCATAAACACACCATGCCTTAAAAGAGGAAAAAGAGTCAAAAATATTAAAATTATATTTTCAAAATAACATCTTGGAAAAAAATTAATATCTAAACCGTTAAAGGGACTGTTTGAGTATTATCAGGTGACCATCTATGCAAAGATGGTAATGCCCAATTTACAACGGTACCAGCAGTCACTTAAAAAATAATCAGTTTTAAAATTACATTGATATCTAATTCAAACTTTATCAGGACCAAGCTTATAAACTGGTACTGTTGTGAATCTGGCATTGCCATCTTTGTATGGAAGTTCAATTCAAATTACACTCATATTTACTCTAAGTGTCTGTTATAAGTGACTGTGGCCATTTTAGCAATATGGCCTATTGTATCGGTATCGAAAATACAAGCAAGAACTTGGCCGACATTTATCCTGGATGCAAATATGAAGAGCCTTCTATTTTCAGATATTAATGAAAAGACCCCCGGTGGAGTGGGTCTTCATTTTTTAAGAGGTATGTCCTATGTCACAACGTTATCTTTAAAAGCAATGTCTGTTCAAGATTAAATGAGATGTCTCCATCTTTGAAAATTTATAATTTTCGATCCTGATTTCTCTGCAAAATGACTTGTGGAATTCTGTTTCAGAAACAATAAAGGAAATTAACGGAATTACAATATAGACATAAGACGATTTCTTACACATTATTGATCTTAGAAAAGTTTAAAGGGTTCGGTTCCGTTTTGAATCGGTCAGTCATAACTCTCTTTAAATTGACGGTCGCTTGAAATCACATATACAGTCCCTTTAATAGTTGTAAAGTTTACATGATACTCCAGACCCATCCAACAACCAGGAACGCGCTCAAGAACTGAAGGAACGCTGTTCCAAGACCAACCAGCAATCCCTAAAGAAATAAAAATTTTCACCAATTAACATATCACAAAAAGATCACAAGTGATCTTCAAATCATATCCAAAATAAGGCGAAATAAAAGCCGGTCTTACTCTGCTTGAATGTTTATATTAGAAACATTGCTTAGAATTTTACATTTTCATAAATCTAAAAATGTGCCCGATACTAACTCCAAAATCTTTGGCTCATGCAGTGATACAAAGCTAACGTGCAAACTACTTCTAAAATACTCATGATATAGCATGTGCAGTATAGTTATAAAATGTGCATGTCTAGGGCTACAAAAAGCATAATTGAATAATGAGGTGCTAGAGGGGTGAGGGCACCCGCCCCCCCCCTTGTTGCGCCTCTGCCTAGTCTCATAGATTAAGTAACAATTTGACAGATAGAACACTAGATGTCGTCTTTTCAAGATTTACGAGGTTTTGTTCACAATAACCCTGAGGCAGGAGCCCAAAAGAGTTCCGCGCAGGCAGCGTTGAATTACAAGACAGAGAATGAGCATGCGCGTAACTCCTTTAGGCCTTTCTTAGGGTTATTGTGAACGAAAACCCCCAAAATCTTGAAAAAACGACATATAGTGTTCTGTCTCTTATTGTTAATTAATCTATGCCTATTCTATTAACCCTATCTCTGCTGGGGTACTTGAAAACCAGGATANCTTGTTTACAACATTAGCAAACTTGTTTACAACATCAGCAAACTTGTTTACAACATTAGCAAACTTGTTTACAACATCAGCAAACTTGTTTACAACATTAGCAAACTTGTTTGCAAAATTTAGGAATATACGATATGAACTTTCTTTTTCCCGATGACAAACTTGTTTTTGTAGATGTAAAAACATGATTGCACTTAAAAACTAAAATATGACATTTCAAACCTCAAAAATACTTTGTCATCAGAATTCTTTCTTGGATACCTACCTTTCACCAACTCACTCAAAGTATTTTGTAACCCTTGACATGTGAATCTAGCTTTAAATTTGGTTGTCAAGGCCTAACTATACTTTATCATCAATCCTCATGCCTTTCTTTTACCTCAAGATTGTTAGAATAACTGGTTTTCCCGCCACAAATTAATGTCAGAGCTGCTAGAAAAGTTCCAAGACCTGAAATGTAAAATAACATGAATTTTTAATAATAGTGAATATAATAATAATTATTAAAGAATCCAAAGAAAAGTACCTGGGACAAGATTTAAGAATCCAAAGAAAAGTACCTGGGACAAGATTTAAGAATCCAAAGAAAAGTACCTGGGACAAGATTTATGAATCTGAAGAAAAGTACTTGGGACAAGATTTATGCATCTGAAGAAAAGTATCTGGGACAAGATTTAAGAATCTGAAGAAAAGTACCTGGGACAATATTTAAGAATCCAAAGAAAAGTATCTGGGACAAGATTTAAGAATCCAAAGAAAAGTACCTGGGACAATATTTAAGAATCCGAAGAAAAGTAACTGGGACAATATTTAAGAATCTGAAGAAAAGTTCCTGGGACAAGATTTATGAATCTGAAGAAAAGTACCTGGGACAATATTTAAGAATCCTAAGAAAAGTATCTGGGACAAGATTTAAGAATCTGAAGAAAAGTACCTGGGACAAGATTTAAGAATCTGAAGAAAAGTACCTGGGACAAGATTTAAAAATCCAAAGAAAAGTACCTGGGACAATATTAAAGAATCCAAAGAAAAGTACCTGGGACAAGATTTAAGAATCCAAAGAAAAGTACCTGGGACAAGATTTAAAAATCCAAAGAAAAGTACCTGGGACAATATTTAAGAATCCTAAGAAAAGTACCTGGGACAAGATTTAAGAATCCTGAGAAAAGTACCTGGGACAATATTAAAGAATCCAAAGAAAAGTACCTGGGACAAGATTTAAGAATCCAAAGAAAAGTACCTGGGACAAGATTTAAGAATCCAAAGAAAAGTACCTGGGACAAGATTTAAGAATCCGAAGAAAAGTACCTGGGACAAGATTTAAGAATCCGAATATTCCTGCAACTGTTGTCGAGAAAATAGGAATAGATTTCTGGAAAACAGATTCTTTCTCCTTAAACAAACAAATAAATAAATGAATAAACAAATGAAAGGAATTGTCGTCGTTGAAACTTAAAGTAACTATTAAATAAAATTGGGGGTGAAAGTGTATTGAATGAATAAAGATTTTTTATCCGTTGTCAAAGGAAAATTTTTTTTATTACATTCATAACAGCTGTAAAAAGCAGAATAAAATTCTAATTGTTTTTTTCTTTTTTTTTAAATGCTTTCTGACCATTTTCGTGTGTTAGAATTTACATTTTCATTTCAGCTACAGGGCTTAAAAGTATAAATGACTAAGGCGTTGCGACACTTCAAAGTCGAACCTATCTTAAAATTTGTTACATAACTGTTATAGTTTTATGAACCTTTCTGTGGGACTGTTCAAAGAAAAAAGCTATGACACAGAAAATGAAATCTTTTCCAAAGTTCATATTTTACACTAAGTCAAAGTAAAAAACACCACTCTTAAACATTCATTTTAAGCATTAAGTTGCTTGGATTGACTGTCCATCCTGTTCATTAAAGATCCTTGATTTTGGTAAATTTAAAATCTGTTCTAGTTACATCATCAGTTATATAAACAATAAATATACAAGGTGAGTCAAAAAGTAAACTGTGACGTTTTCATGTTGCTTAATATGTTTTTTGTCGATACTTAAAAAAATACATTAACATAATTTACAGTTTGAAATATCTAAGGTTTACGACATTGGACTGGGTTGTAAAGATTTAAGGATTGAAAAATAAGAGTTTGTGGCAAGACTCAATTCCTTCAAGGAATAAAATCATTGTCTTTAAACATTCTTTAATTGAATATTTACAAAATATCTCTTTTACACATCATAATCAGAGTTTGTTTCCTTTTTTATTTGACAACAATTATTTTTATAAAATTTCTTGTTTATTTTCTTGCGATTTTTTAACAATTTTAAATATTGATGTTGATGGTTATTATATTGTTAGAACTGAAAAGGGTCAATCCAGACCGAAATATATTTTCAAAAATTGTGGAACTAACATCTATTTTGTTACTCTGTAACGTTTCGAGCATCCTTTACACCGAATTTTAACTCTTAAAATAGGTATTTTTACACGAACTTGAGACGAAACAAGTACTCTGGCCGCTGACGTGCTTTGGACTCCTTAGAATCTTTGAATAATGGTCGTTAAAAAAACTATGTGTGTATCGTGTGTGTGAACTTGTTAATGGTCGTTAAAAACACTACGTGGGTGTCGTGTGTGTATCTTGTTAATCTTCGTTAAAAACACTATGCGTGTATCGTGTGTGTAACTTGTTAATGGTCGTTAAAAACACTATGTGGGTGTCGTGTGTGTAGCTTATTAATGGTCAGTGTAAATTAAAGTGACAGAATGTGTTTATACAAATCTATTGAAATAATAAACTTTTACGAAGTCAAGCAAATTATGATGTGTATGCAGGGTCACAGGATTTTTCCAAATTCAAAATTATTTTTGTTTCTCTCTTTCTAGATGCTACACATTCATACCTTATGTAAAGGAGTTTTAAGAAAATCATACAGTATATCTTTTACCTTTGATGAAATGATTTCACATTCTACCATTTGCCCGTCCTCCCCCTTTACCATCATTGTATTCCCACTCATCTAAATAATGATATATAAATATATCTATTTTTACAAATATAACAATATATCATTTCATAATGTTTTTATCAATATAAAAGTATGATCGCCCATGAGAAAGTAAAAAAAGTTTAAACATTTTTAATGTATCAAATTATTACAAACTGTCCAAAGATTTTGAATATAGTGCTATGAATATTTTTAAGAACATATTTCCAAGTGATTGTGTTCAGTTAGTGTCTAATGATTGTATTGATTCTGCGCGGATGTTAATCAATATCATAACTTAAAATGTTTTTTTTTTCTTGAGCTAGTATAAATTTCAGAAAGTCCAGAGCCAAATGTATATTTGTCGTAATTGTCCTATTTTTGTCATTTATTTATCGAAGTTACAAAAGCATGAGGAATTTTCTTATTAAAAGAGGAAATCCATAAATAGCTAATAAATAAGTCAATACTCAATATACACTTTTTCAGTTTTTTATAAAATTGAGAATTTCTAGTTTTCAAGGCTGCGATCAACAAACGATTACATTTAAAGTTCACAAAAACAAAGTAAAATAACAATTTCATTTCAAACTTTTATAATTTTGCAATTTCTAAGAAGAGCTAAAATCTTATTCTGAATTGTTGATTTGTCTCATGGGTGTCAGGAAGGAGAACACGATTCATTTATTTGAAATAACTTTTTTCTAAAAAATAGTTTTTGAGACTTCTCGTGAAATTATGAAGGGACAAGAAAAAAGTTCAAATTGATAAAAAAATAAAACTTATCTCCAAAATCAAATCTTAAAATTGGTTTTTCAAAATCCTCATCGTAATTCTTCATTAACCCTACAATTAAAGTAGGGACAGACCGGCTATGTACATGTATATGTTAAAAGGAAAGACCGGCTATGTACATGTATATGTTAAAGGGACAGACCGGCTATGTACATGTATGTGTTAAAGGGACAGACCGGCTATGAACATGTATATGTTAAAGGGACAAACCAGCTATGAACATGTAAATTTTAAAAGGACAGACCGGCTATGTACATGTATGTGTTAAAGGGACAGGCCGGCTATGTACATGTACATGATAAAGGGACAGACCGGCTATGTACATGTACATGATAAAGGGACAGACCGGCTATGTACATGTATATGTTAAAGGGACAGACCGGCTATGTACATGTATATGTTAAAGGGACAGACTCTCTGAAAAAGGGAAATATTCTACACTTTTTTTCTAATGCATAAATCCGCAAGTATCGGTAAAAATCAATTTTAAGTAGAGCATTAATGATATCTTTTTCTTTAAAAAATCAAAGGTACTAAGGGTACCGTTGTAAATCGGGAAAGTATCTCTTTAAATAAAGTGTACTTGAAAAACGTTGAAAGAAAATAATGCAGAGATCTGGAGAAATGTGCAATTTTGCCGAAAATGTGTGATAAATAGGATAAATGATGTAAACAAGCGCACCGGGCAAATATAAATAAAACAAGTGAAAGGTTATACTTCATGAAAGTCTAACCTCCGATACACTTGAATGTGGGAATAAAAGGAAAATCAGAATAAATTCAATAAAATATTTTAGAATCCTCATAATAATTATTTTCAACAAATCGCTCTAAACACAAAAAGAAAAAGAAAAAAGACAAAGAATTAAGACAATTTATAAAATGTTAATTATCAATGACCCTTCGAAGTATTCTTAAAGAGCATGTTAATAAAATTCCAAATGCATGAGTCCCTCACGAATAGAGCCTTAAAAGCTTTGTCAAATTAAGTATGCATTAGATATCCATTTTTTTCGTTTGTGGTTTTTATTTGCAAAAATGACTCGCACATTTTTTGCTCTAGAATCAGAAGCTTACAAAAATAATCAAAATTGAACACTTTTCAAGTAATCCGATGTAAATCGGCCCTGTCCCACTTATTTTTTTTTGATGTTAGGCAATTTTAGAGTGAGTTAATTTAATTGTGAGCGAATCAGTTTACAGATAATTTGAAGATAAATTGATTGAGATCATTTTAATATAAAACTGTTTGAAAACGTGGTTATATTTAATATATGATAAGTTAATGGAAATCTAAGTAAAGGAAAAAGAATTAGGAATAAAACAAATAATAGAGTAGAGTACAGCTAGGAATGGAGTGCAGCTAGGAATATAGAGACAGCTAGGAATGGAGCGCAGCTAGGAATATAGAGACAGATAGGAATGGAGTACAGCTAGGAATATAGAGACAGCTAGAAATGGAGTGCAGCTAGGAATATAGAGACAGCTAGGAATGGAGTGCAGCTAGGAATATAGAGACAGCTAGAAATGGAGTGCAGCTAGGAATATAGAGACAGATAGGAATGGAGTTCAGCTAGGAATATAGAGACAGCTAGGAATAGGAATGGAGTGCAGCTAGGAATATAGAGACAGCTAGGAATATAGAGACAGCTAGGAATGGAGTGCAGCTAGGAATATAGAGACAGATAGGAATGGAGTACAGCTAGGAATATAGAGACAGCTAGAAATGGAGTGCAGCTAGGAATATAGAGACAGCTAGGAATGGAGTGCAGCTAGGAATATAGAGACAGCTAGGAATGGAGTACAGCTAGTAACATAATTTACAGTT